>NC_052360.1:888142-891824 GCF_009727055.1 Benincasa hispida
GGAGTAATTGACTTAGTTGAACAAGAAAGACAAATTGGAGGAAGAGGAAACATGAGAGGAAGAGGAAGAAATAATATGCACCTTAGACAAGGAGAAAAAATCCATGAAGATAGAGATAGTGGAGTCAAGCTTTAAATTCCACCATTTTGTAGAACATCGGATCCGAAGGCATTCTTGGAATGGGAAAGGAAGATAGAACATGTGTTTGATTGCAACACATTCAATGAGAATAAGAAGATGAGACTTGCCATTGTCGAATTCACTAACCATACAAGAAATTGGTATCAACATCTCAAATCCGAGAGAAGGAGGAAAGAGAAGGATCCCATTGAAACTTGGGAGAACTTAAAGAAGCCATGAGAAAGAGGTATGTTCCAAAACATTATGAAAGAGATTTGAGAACTAAATTGCAAGTGTAGTTGAATATTATCAAGAGATGGAAACTTTGATAGAAAGAGCAAATATTCAAGAAGAAGAAGAAGACACCATGTCTAGATTCCTTGGAGGTTTAAATCGAGAAATTGCTCATATCATTGATAGATATCCTCAACTATACTTGTAAGATATGTATCATTATGCAATCAAAATTGAAGAACAATTGAGAGAAGAAAAGGAACATTTCAGGAGGTATAATTCTAAAGCTAATACCTTTTCAAATTCTAATGTTTGGAACAAGGATGGTTTTGTGAATAGGGGTGAAGCAAAAGGGAAGTTTGTGGCTCCTAAAAGAGTGGTAGCCGGTAGCACTTATACTAAAAAGAATGAAGCTTCAAAGGGGAAAGAGAGAAATCTAGTTCCATTCAATGTTGGAAGTGCAAAGGATTTGGGTACATGAGCAACGATTGTGTCAATAAAAAAGTCATGGTCATAAGAAATGAAATTATCGATTCAGAAGATGAATGTGATGAACAAGGTGGCAGCCTTGAGGAAGAATCTGAAGCCTTTGTTGATGAGTACATTGAAGAAAGTAACTCCATATCCTTAGTTGCAAGAAGAGTACTTAATGTGCAAATCAAGGAGGAGAAAGTTGAAGATTAAAAGGAGAACTTATTTCACACGAGGTGCTTGATTGAAGGAACCCCATGTAGCTTGGTGATTGAAAGTGAAAGTTGCACAAATGTTGTAAGTAGTTTTCTTGTAAAAAGACTCCAGCTCACTACTCATCAACATCCAAAACCATATAAACTTCAATGGTTAATAAACAAAGGAGAATTGAAAGTAGACTCCCAAGTTCTTATTTCTTTTACTTTGGGAAGATATAAGGATGAGGTTATTTGCGATGTAGTACCTATGCATGCGGATGATATGTTATTGGGCAGACCTTGGCAATATGATAGAGAAGTCACATATGATGGTTTGTTGAACAAGTACACATTCACTTTGAATGGGAAGAAGTTTACTTTGCTTCCATTATCTCCATATGAAGTACAATGCGATCAAGTGAAATTAGAAAAGAAAAGAAAAGAATTTGAGGATCAAGAGAGGAGAGAAGAAAGTAATTTAAAGGAGAAGAGCGAAAAAAAAAAAAAAAAAGAGAGAAAAGTGAGGGGCAAAAGGTGAGTGAAAACCAAAAAAGAAAAAAGAGTGATTTTGAGGAAAAAAGAAAGAGTGTGAGTTTGGTTATGAGAAAGGGGGAAAAGAGGAATATGTTTTCATTCGAAGCACCAAACTTTATACTTATATGCAAAGGAATGTGTTTAGTAACTGAACCTAACTCTAATGATGGTTGCCTAGTGCTTTTAAATCTCTTTTGCAGGAATATAATGACATGTTTCCACATGAAGATGTACCTACGGGTCTACCTCCTTTAAGAGGAATTGAGCATAAAATTAACTTCATACCCGGGGCAACGCTTCCAAATATGGTGGCATACAGGACCAACCCAATCGAGGCCAAGGAAATTCAAAGACAAGTGGAAGAACTCATAGATAAAGGTTATGTTCGAGAAAGCATGAGTCATTGTTTGGTTCCAGTCATTTTAGTTTCCAAGAATGATGGAACATGGAGGATGTGTGTTGATTGTCGAGTCATCAACAAAATAACGGTAAAGTATCGACATCCTATTCCTAGATTGGATGACATGCTAGATGAATTACATGGTGCAACTTGTTTTCAAAAATTGATCTTAAAAGTGGTCACCATCAAATTTGAATACATGTGAGAGATGAGTGGAAAATGACTTTCAAAACAAAATTTGGTCTTTATGAATGGCTTGTTATGCCATTTGGTCTTACCAATGCACCAAGTACTTTTATGAGGCTAATGAATCATGTTTTGAGAGAATACATTGGAAAATTTGTTGTGGTATACTTTGATGATATTCTTGTTTACTCTAAAAATTTGAATGAACATATGTTGCATGTCAAGACAATTTTGCTTAAACTTAGAGAAGAAAAGCTTTATGCCAATTTAAAAAAGTGTAGCTTTTGTCTAAACCAAGTCAATTTCTTAGGATTCATTGTTGGAAAGGATGGAGTGAAAGTTGATGAAGAAAAGGTCAAGGCTATTCGAGAGTGGCCAACACCCACCAATGCAACCGAGGTGAGATCTTTTCATGGTTTGGCTAGTTTTTATAGAAGGTTTATTTCAGTAGCATAGCCTCACCATTGAATGAACTTATTAAAAAGAATGTGAAATTCGAATGGAAAGAAAAGGAAGAAAATGCATTCAATGAATTGAAAGATAAATTGCCTAATGCACCTTGTCTTGCTTTACCTAACTTTGACCAATCTTTTGAAATTGAATGTGATGCAAGTGGGATAGGGATTGGAGCTGTTTTAATGCAAGAAAAGAGGCCAATCATGTTCTTTAGTGAGAAGCTAAATGGAGCACAACTTAGCTACCCCACATATGATAAGGAATTACATGCACTTGTAAGGGTTTTGCAAGTTTGGCAACATTACTTGTGGCCAAAAGAGTTTGTCATCCACACGGATCATGAAAGCTTGAAGCACCTCAAAATCCAACAAAGTTGAACAAGAGGCATACTAAATGTGTAGAGTTCATTGAGACATTTCCATATGTCATTCATTACAAGAAAGGTAAGGATAATGTGGTGCCTGGTGCATTATAAAAAAGGTATGCATTGTTTTCTTCCCTTAGTGCAAAAATTCTTGGTTTTACACACATGATTGATTTGTACAAAGTAGAGGCATCTGAATTTCATGATGTGTATATTCAATGTTTAGAAGGGAAAAACGTGCATGATTATATTGTGTTTGATGAAATGCTTTTTAGGAAGCTCATAGGGAGGACTAATGGGGAGGACTAATGGGGCATTTTAGGGAATCTTATATTGTGTTCCATAAGAGAGTTCCTTGTGAAGGAAGCTCATGGGGAGGACTAATGGGGCATTTTAGGGAATTTAAAACATATAACATGTTGGCTGAACACTTTTATTGGTTAAAAATGAGAAAGGATGTGTATAAAGTGTGCAAACAATGTTTCAAATGTAAGGAGGCCAAGTCTAAGACACAACCACATGGTCTTTACACACCTTTAGATGTTTCTAGTGAACCTTGGGTTGACATTAGCATGGATTTTGTTTTAGGACTACTAAAGACTAGGAGACATCATGATAGCATTTTTGTGGTAGTTGATAGGTTTAGTAAAATGGCACATTTCATACCATGTAATAAAACAGATGATGCTACTAACATAGCTAATCTTTTCTTTAGGGAAG
>NC_052360.1:893834-939495 GCF_009727055.1 Benincasa hispida
AAGAAAGGTAAGGATAATGTGGTGCCTGGTGCATTATAAAAAAGGTATGCATTGTTTTCTTCCCTTAGTGCAAAAATTCTTGGTTTTACACACATGATTGATTTGTACAAAGTAGAGGCATCTGAATTTCATGATGTGTATATTCAATGTTTAGAAGGGAAAAACGTGCATGATTATATTGTGTTTGATGAAATGCTTTTTAGGAAGCTCATAGGGAGGACTAATGGGGAGGACTAATGGGGCATTTTAGGGAATCTTATATTGTGTTCCATAAGAGAGTTCCTTGTGAAGGAAGCTCATGGGGAGGACTAATGGGGCATTTTAGGGAATTTAAAACATATAACATGTTGGCTGAACACTTTTATTGGTTAAAAATGAGAAAGGATGTGTATAAAGTGTGCAAACAATGTTTCAAATGTAAGGAGGCCAAGTCTAAGACACAACCACATGGTCTTTACACACCTTTAGATGTTTCTAGTGAACCTTGGGTTGACATTAGCATGGATTTTGTTTTAGGACTACTAAAGACTAGGAGACATCATGATAGCATTTTTGTGGTAGTTGATAGGTTTAGTAAAATGGCACATTTCATACCATGTAATAAAACAGATGATGCTACTAACATAGCTAATCTTTTCTTTAGGGAAGTGGTTAGATTGCATGGAATTCCTAAGACCATTGTTAGTGATAGAGTTGCAAAATTTTTAAGTCATTTTTGGAAAGTTTTGTGGGGTAAGTTGGGAACTAAGCTTTTGTTTTTAAAAACTTGTCACCCACAAACCGATGGGCAAACTGAGGTGGTTAATAGAACATTGAGAACTTTTCTTAGGTCATTAATGTATAAAAATCTCAAGTCTTGGGAGGATACTCTACCTTTTGTAGAGTTTGCTTACAATAGAGCAATACATAGCACCACTCCTTGTTCACCTTTTGAGGTTATGTATGGCTTTAATCCATTAACTCCATTAGATTTGTCACCCTTGCCACCTAATATGTTTACTAGTGATGCAGCTGTTTCAAGAGCAGAATACATCAAAAATTTGCATAAAGAAGTCAAAGAAAGGATTGAAAAGAAGAATCAAAAGCTTGTCAATCGCAAGAACCAAGGGAGAAAGAAAATGATTTTTAAACCCGGTGATTGTGTTTGGGTACATCTACGAAAGGAAAGCTTTCCAGATCAAAGGATGTTTAAACTTCAACCAAGAGGAGATGGTCCATTTCAAGTGATAGAGTGGATCAATGATAATGCTTACAAATTGGATCTTCAAGGTGAGTACAACGTAAGTTCTACTTTCAATGTGGCTGATTTGACTCCTTTTGATGTAGAGAATGAAGACCTTGATCTGAGGAAAAATCCTTTTAAAGAAAAGGGGGATGATATGACGTCAATCATTGAACCATTACAAGTACCTAAAGGACCAATTACAAGAAGCAAGACAAATAAGATTCAAGAGGCATTCACACTACAAGTTCAAAAACTAGCAAATTCACAAGAACTGACAAATAATTTTGAGGCCAAAGTTTTATATAATGTTAGTTCAATTAGTCAATAAGAGAATGACATGAGAAAGTCCAATAGTTTGGAAGATGATAAGGTGGTAAAAAAAAGTGTGCAGATTTTGTGAAGAAAATATTATCAAGTATGCACTACATGGGGAAATGTGAAGTCAAACCTTGTCAAACGTGCATATCTACTTTGCCACCTTCTAGATGAGATATTTAAGGCAATTTGAAGATTTTCTACATTCCTAGTTTTGCATTTGGACTTATAATTTAGTATGCAATTAAGTTTCAAGATTCTAGGTGGTATTTTCTACAATTTGCAATTAATTGTATTTGAATGACTTTTGAGTTTCTTGCATCAACAACCATTTGGCCTATAAAATGGCTTGTAATGTTCTTCAAAACTCATATTATCAATAGTCAAAAGTTTGTGCTTATTCAACCTTTTGGTGTTGTCTTTTTCTTTCAAATCTTGTTTTAGATTTGATATTTAAATCAATTCATTGGATTAGTCTTGATCAAACTAATTCTGGAGTGAGTTGTTTTAGGATCTAAGAATGACCATTCATAGATTCTAAGTTCGTTCTAAGTTGCTTTCTTTGTGAGTGTTTGCAAGGATCCTAGAAGGACCTCTAGGTTTGCATCCAACAAGCATCGCGAGCGCTTATCATATGAGGCTCTAAAGAATTAGCCACAACACCACTATTATCATAATAAAAGGTGATGGACTTTGATATGTCTGGAACCATTTCCAAATTAATCAAAAAATTTCTGAGCCATACTGCTTCCTTAGCAGCTTCACAAGCCACTACGTACTTAGCCTCCATGGTGGAGTCAACAATGCACCCTTTTGAAGGAACTTTTATCAAAGAGTACCTCTGAGCGGAAGCGAGATCGTTCCAAACTCATTGTGACAGAATTACCGCATTCACAATCGAACATAATAGATATGTATTTAACAACAAATTACAATCATGCTTTGAAACTTAAATAACAAAGAGAACGAAAACATACCAGTTGAAGAACCCTTCTTCACAGAAAAACTCGTTCTCGCCAAGGACTACTCCTCTCGCTGAGAATGTCCAAACAAATTATCCACCAAAAACCTGGTCGTCTACCCACGAACGGACTCCTCACGAACACAGTAGCAAAGAGGATACCACCATTAAAACCCACGATATTCTCTGTGTGAGAATCTAGGAAGTGTGGGCTTTGTTGGATTTGGTAGAGGGAAGGAGGAAGAGAAGATCGTATACCACGACCAAGCAAGTGGGAGAAAGCAGGTGTCTATCTTATAGACGATGCTTGATCGTTTAGAAAGAGGTACACGATCGTTTAGTAAATAGGCCGCGATTCTATAGACGATCGTTTAGTAAACGCTCAGGCACGCAATCGTTTAGGAAAAAGCTAGACGATCGTTTAGCAAATCCTATGCAATCGTTTAGTAAGTTACGCGCGTGTATACGATCGTTTAGAAACTTTGAGCTATCGTGTAGGCTCTCGGTTTGCTATGTGATAGGCAGTATACACTAAACGTGAGCGAATGACCGATCTCTTGCAAAAATGAAAATTATTTTCATTTTTATTCTTTAGTTACGAAAACTAAATGCAACCTCCCACTATCACACGGCTACAAAGAAATTGTCGGCATAATTATCTTATAATTGTCTAAAAATAAATAATAAATATAATCATATTATATTCATTAACCTATGGTTTAATATCACATCAAATGCAACATACACTAGAAGAAATTCGAGCTTTAATATTGGTTTTAAACCGACATTAAAGATAGTGTTATTAAAGCCCTTTAATGTCGGTTGCATTTAATGTCAGTTTTAAACCGACATTAAAGGGCTTTAATAACACAGGCTTCAATGTCAATTGCAACAGACATTAAAGCTTGTGTTTTTTTTTAATTCTTAACCAACATTGAAGCCCGAATGTAACGACCCGACCCCCTAGGACTTAGGTAAGACCGTTACTAAAATAAATGCATACACAGAATTTAAAGCAATGCTAAGTTATTTGAAATAAATACTAATTAAACAAGAAAAGTTCAAAAGACATTTATTAAATGTAATTGTTAAAACAAATAACAGGGTACCCAAAATTCTTAAAGACTAACAAAAGTATATAAAAGAAATAATCCTTAGTAATACATTTTAAACAGTAAAACTAAATATTAAGAAGAAAGTAAGGACTCAAATTTTAAGGTGCGGAAGCGAAAAAAAAATCTAGTCCCAATGACACGATCACGAATTTCGCTGCGCCATCGCCGATGCATCTTTACCTTTTCCTGAAACATCAACATAAGAAAGGATGAGTATGAAGTACTCAGTAAGTAACCCCACCACTGGGGTTAGGCTAGGCATCTATGTCCTCTAGATACCTACCTATGGCACATATACACACATGAAAACAGGGAAGAGACTGAGTCCTATCCTACTGTAGTTAAGTATGCCCACAACCTCTGGTGAATCCCGTAGGAATCACAAACTGGTGAATCCCGAAAGAAACAAAACTGATGAATCCCAAAGGAGACACAAACTGGTGAATCCCGAAGGAAACACAAACTGGTGAGCATCTAACTAATCAATGAGAATATTCACACAGTCTCAACATTCAAAAAATCAACACCGTACGAATCTATGACATACATGTAACCCTCGATACCATGGCTCTACCACATACACATAATCCTCAACAACATATTCTACAACATTCATGTATACCTTAACATCATAGTTCCACAATATACAAGTATGCCTCAACATCAGTAGATCAGATACCAACATATGGAAACACATACCACCTCAAATTAACAATCAAGTGCCTAGGTGTATATGTAATCAAATCAGGACTCGTGCCAGAACATACTTTGATCCAGGTCATACTATCAATCAACATGCTAATGTTTACCATAACATACACTCATCATGCTAGCATACAACTAAAACTTAGCCCGTGGGCAGTTCTAGTGGTAAGATTACTTACCTCAAATGAAACTCTACGAATAACAAAAATCAGACTGCCAAACTATGGCGGCAACCCGAAGTAGCGGTCCCATTTCTGAAAACAACTCAAATAATTTCAGTTCTACCATAATAGCAAATTTCGGACCCAAGTCTAAACTATCCAAAAACTTACCCAAAGGATGAAGATCACTTCCAACCTCCCTTGATGACGTTCCCTCTAAGTCCAAGCTTCGCTAAAACTCACCTTCAAATAAAACCCAACAACTGTGAATCAAAATGACGAAACCCAAGGTTAATGGGTAAGAGATCAAACTGAACTACCTCAACCTTACCTAGGACAGATCCGACGGCGACGAGGGAAACGGCCGATGACGGATCTAGGTCTGGCGAAGCATGAAGTGGCGGCAGCTAAACGGATCAGACGAATGGCGAGCTAGGTTGAGGGCTTAAAACGATGGGTTTCCGATAGTGGGGCGTCAGACAAACGAAAACAATGCCCTCAGCTGGGCGACACGGCTGCGAATGGAGGAAAACTCGGCTGGGCGAGCGGCAGCGACTTTGGATCTAAGCAACGAAATAGGCTCGACGACGGTCTGATGAGACAATGAGGGAAGGACGGCGTTTGGCGGCGGGTCTGGCTCGTGCGGTGGTCGAAGGCGCGTCTGGGTTGTGAGGAGGGCTCGGCGGCAGTCGGACGGCTGTGAAGGGAAAGTGCAGCGGTGGATAAGGTATGGGGGGGTGTGGCACTCGTGGCGGAGAGGGTTGCATGAGGGAGGGGTGGGTTGCTCCTTTTTATTTTTAAATAATAATAATAATATAATAAATAATAAAGGAAAGTAGTATAAACTCAAATTAAATCTTTTCCTTAAACCACTTTATACCACTTAATTTCTTTCCTTTTCCCAAGAAAATAAACTTCTTGCCATAGTTTGAATAATTTCCATGCCAACACTTTAATCTCCACGCTTAAAATTTAAATTCAAAATTCACAAACATGCCTTCAATTAAGGACAATTACTGAAAAAGAAAAATTACATTATTAATAAATAAAATAGAAATGTGGGGGATGCTAAACACCGAATCTATCCGTTTTTTAAATTCTGCTGCCGAATCCATTTTTTTTGGTCAAAAAGTATAAACATGACAATCATCATCGAACGTTATTGGCTATGACATTTATTTATGTATGGATTGTAATCTATTACATTTAATCACAATTTCTGCTATAAAAATTATAATTTAAAAGGCCGTACAATAATTCAGCCTTTGAAAATACAAATTATAAGTAATACAAACATTATGATATTACTGTCCCTTTCCACTTGGTAAGTTATCGATCCTTCAAATTCTTCTTGAATAGAACCCCCCCCCCCCCCCCCCCCAGCTTCAGCAGTGTCTGGTTATAGGCATCTTTGTCTGACCACTGTTGTTCAAAGGATCACAAACAAAAAAGGTTTAAGACAAATGATTGAAAGTGAAAATGTGATCAGAATTCATATTCAACTAACCCTGTTTATTGGGAATGTGTATAAATGGTACATTCAAGGAAAAATTCTTTACTAGAGTTCCCCAAGAAAAAGTAAAAGAGGTTGCGATACCAAATCTTTACTCCTTTGTTGCACCAGCAAAACAAGAAAACTCAATGCACATTTGTTTTAACATTCTTTTAGTGTATTTAATTAGCATAATGCACATGTTCTCAAGCCAATCAATCGTTTAGTTCCTGCAACTATCGCTTAGCTCCAGTGGCCCATCATGTAGCTCAATCGTTTAGTAAACGATCTCATGTATAGGCTATCATTTAGCTACCGCACCCATCGTTTAGCACTGACGCCTTATCGTCTAATGCATTCGCCTATCGCTTAACGTCATTACCTATCGCTTAGTATTTCGCCTATCATATAGCGCGTCCGCTCATCGTCTAGCGCAGCACGGCTATCATCTAACACTCATGCCCATCATGTAGCACCATCGTGTTGTTTCTTGCTTAGTGCCCGCTCATCTACTATACGATCGTTCAGCACCCGCATATTTGCTATACGATCGTCCAGCACCCGAGCATATCTACATGATTGTCTAGCACATCGCTTAGCTCTGTGCATCTACTATATAATCGTCTACCTCATCGTTTAGCTCCCCGCATTGCTACACGATCGTCCAACGCCCACCTACACAATCGCCTACCTCATCGTGTAGCGCGCTATCCATTTGCTACACGATTGTCTACCCAGCGTCTTGCGCTCAACATTTCGCTTTCACTGCTCTTGCTCACGCATACCCAACGTAGGAGCAATTCTTGGCAACGCCTCTTCCCAATACTTCAATAAATGTATCATATACAACAAAACTATTAATCAACTCGAATTTCAAAGGTCATAAACACATAAAAAGTAGGCCCAAATCTAGGAGCAGAGAGACATATTGAAGTGAAACTGCAACTTTCTTTCATTGAGACATTTACATAAACAGTTGAAAGGCGTAACATAAGAACAAAAAATGTTGTGACTTTAAGAGAGGAAAGAGAAGAAGAGCATACTGATCTGGACGAACGGCGAACGACGAACTTCAAATCTAACAAAAAACGACGGCACATGGATCCGAGCGACTTCAGATCTAGGCGAATGGGTGCGGCGGCACGGGTTGCACGACGAAAAAACCTACACGGAAGCCAGATCTACACCACGACCGACCTGCACGGGTTGCACGGCAGCGAGGGTTACGTTACCCATTGGCAAGGGTTTGGAAGAGAAACATGAGAAAGAAGAGGGTCTGAAGAGGGAAGTCTGAGAATGAGAGGAAAAAGAAAATAGAGGGAGGGTGAAGAGGGAAAAATTAAACAAGTCTTTAATGTCGGTTTAAAACCGACATTAAAGGTACCTCTACAATGTTGGTTTAAAACCGACATTAAAGATCCGCTTTTTTTAAAAAAAAAAACAAAATCGACATTATACATCCGATTTCACTTTTTTCAACCAACATTAAAGGTCAAAATTCTTGTAGTGATATTTACCATAGTCTTTTCTCCTCCACTAGATATAAATCATATCTATATCATTTTCCTCTAATAATGTATCTCATACATAATGTCAATCAGATCATATATAATTAACTAGTTCTATCATATCATATATAATCGATCTCCCTTTTGTCAATTTGAACACTTCAAACTGACTAAAAAACTTATTTTGAACTTGAATCTATTGAGCTACCAAAGGGACCTTATGGACCTATGGCTCAAAGCTCCAACGATACGTAAATAGTTGACTAAACTCTTTAGCCACGAGATCCACCATCCATTAACTGGCAGACATTCCACTAAAGACCGATAGTTGTACTCTTCTTACTACAGTACTATTTTTGTGTCCATCAAATATAACCAATCAACAGTACGATAACTCTTCACAGATGTTCGTAAGTACAGATGAGCTAATTTACCATTTTGCCCTTGTAGTTACATCTAAATTCTTAAGTACTACCGATTCCTCTAATGAACAATACAACATAGTCCTACTATGTGTGGACACCTCTAAGGCCATGAGAAGGTGTATGGTGCCACATCGTTAAATCCCTGAAATCAACCTTTAAGGGAGCAATCTATCTACTTACCCCTACTTCAGACAAGGAGTGAATTCCATTTTGTGTAGCTGAGTTCCCAGCTCCCAAATCAGACGAATCCTCTAAGTTGTAGGTTTGAGTAGACGATCTAGCCATTCGCACCCATGCAAATCAAAGGATCGCCCTCAAAGACAGAAGTTCCCAATTCACTCAGGATTGAGGTCATGTTACCTATGGTCATCCAAGTGAAGTAAAGTCTCTGTCATGAACGATGTTATATAACGAGACTATAACACTTCATGGTTCGGTCCTATACAAACTCCTTTGTATAGGACACCCCCACTTGCATGTCTCCACATGAATGATCAGGATCAGACCATCTGTAGTAAGTCACAACACTTGTAACTATTCTAAAAAGCAGGCCGCATCCGTAGCGTTACCAGGATAAGGTTTCCCTCCTATATTCATATACTACAAACCATTTTGGTTATCACTTAAGGCATGATTCATCTGCATGTCTCCAAATACATGTTTAAGTTACAAATGACAACCAAGGATCTTAGTTTATTGATTTGTGGTAAAGAAAATAAAACATCCAATGTTCATAGACTAAAGTGAAGAAAATATCATATATTATACATCACAAGTGTTTTCTCAAAACTGTGTTTACAAACTACAGGACATGATAGTTTAGGGCATCATCCCCAACACCTTTGCCACAAATCTAGCCTTGAAGGTTTGCACCTTCCCATTAGCACCCCATTTTCTCTTGTAGATCTATTTGCAACCTATAGGTTTTATCCCATCAGGTTGATCTATAAGATTCCTAACAGAATTGAAGCACATGGACTCCATTTCGAGATCCATAGCTTTGATCCACTCATCTTTTTCAAAATTCTCTATTGTCTTATTGTAAAACAATGGATCCTCAACATCTCCATCAACTATCATAGCTAGGATTTTTATTAGCCCATATAATGTAAAGGCAGGTTTGCAACCCTCCTACTATGTCAAAGTTCCCTCAACGCTTGATGTGGATTTGACCTACTAGATGAACAAACTTCAACAACTCTTGTTGAGGTCTTGGGTTCTTCAACAACTCTTGTTGAAGGTTCAGTAGTTTCCGTGGAAAGTTCACTCAACACAATCTTACTGTGAGGCTTATGTTCCCTGATGTGGTCTTCTTCTAAAAATGTAGCATTTGTTGACACAAACACTTAATTTTCTTTAGGATCATAGAAGTAATCACCTCTCGTTCCCTTAGGGTAGCCTACAATTAGGCACAATTTTGAACGAGGTTCTAGTTTCTTAGGACTTTCTTCAAGCACATGTGCTGGGCAATCTCAGATCCTGAAATGGCGTAAACTAGCTTTACGACCATTCCATAATTTCAAAGGTGTTCTCACAACACTCTTGGATGAAACACAATTCAAAATATAAGTTGCAGTCTGTATTGTATAACCTCAAAATGAGTTTGGTAGGGAAGCATAACTCATGATAGACCGAACCATGTCCAATAAGGTTCGATTTCTCCTTTCTGATACACCATTCTACTGAGATGTATCAGATGCTGAGAGTTGGGATACAATTCCACGTTCTATCAAATAGTTCTTGAATATAAGATTCAAAAACTCTCCACCTCGATTAGATCGAAATGTTTTAATTGTTTTATTTAATGCATTTTCAACTTCAGCCTTAAACTCTTTGAACTTTTCAAAAGTTTCAGAGTTCTGTGCATTAAATAAACATACCTATATATTGAATAATCATTAGTAAAAGTGATTAGATATTCAAACCCTCCTCTTGTTCTAATATTCATCGGACCAAAGAGGTCTGAATGTACAAGCTTTAAAGGTTCTTTGGCCCTATGACCTTTTCCAGTAAAAGATCTTTTAGTCATTTTTCCTTCAAGGAATGTCTCACACAGAGGTAAAGAATTTTCTTCTAACTGGCTTAGAAGTCCATTCTTAACAGATCTCTCAATCTTATTGAGATTGATGTGTCCTAATCTTAGGTGTCAAAAACAGACATTTTCCTTCGGAGAAATTTTAAGTCTTCTATTTAGAGTTATTGCAGTTTTAAACATTCCAATGTTTAAGAGGGCTTTAGTTACTAACGGTCTTAACACATATAAACTATTTTCCAGCTAAGAAGAACAACACCATTATTCTTGGAAATAAACGTTTTATTTATAGAGAAATTAACAGTATAGTTTTGTTCAATCAAACACTTTACAGGAATTAAGTTCCTTTTTAAATCAGGAATAACAAATACTTTGTCAAGTAAAATATATTTATTCTGTAAAGTAAGTTGGAGTCTTCCCACTGTCACAGCTGAGACGACGTGTCCAGTTCCAACACGCATCGTCATCTCTCCAGCCACCAGTTGCCTCCAAGAACTAATTCCCTAAAATGAAGAACAAACATGGTTATTGGCACCTGAATCAGTTATCCAGGTTGGATCATCATTCTCCACTAAACAAGTCTCCAATACAGGGAAATCATATTTTCCTTGCTTGGCCTTCTTCTTTTCTACCAAGTATTTGGAACAATTTCTCTTCCAGTGTCCCTTGTGGTTGCAAGGGAAACAGATTCCCTTTGCAGCCTTGGCCTTCTTACCCTTCTAGTTCTCCTTTCCACCTTTCTTCTTCTTCCACTTTTTGGTGTCAGAAGAAGAAGGTACAAACTTAGTCCTAGAGTTCGAACCTCTATAGAACTTCTTGGAGGATGAAACAATATTTGCCTCGCCTTTTTGTTCCTTGGATTTCATCAAGGATTAAAATTTCTAAAGCTCATTGAGCAAGGTAGTCAGGTTGTAGTCAATCTTGTTCAAAACACAATTACAATAGAGCTGTAGGAAACTTTCAGGCAAGGATTCCAAGATGAAGCTAACCTGACTGGCCTCATCAATGATAGACGCATTCATCTTTACCACATTGAAGTGGACTATCATGTTGAGAACGTGTTCTCTAACAGATGCCCCTTCTTGCATACGGATATTAAAGTTGTGTTTTAGAGTGTCATGCCTGAGTTATGCGGATGGTCATCCCAACATCCCCTATAGGGACTCCATGATCTCACGGGCAGTAAGTATAGGCTTATGCTTCTTGGCCAAGACTTCAAAAATGTTTTCCAAGATATAGACTCGAGCCTTTTCATTTTCCCTTATTCAGCGCTCATATGCCACTCAAATGTTTCGAGTGACATTTTGAGCAAGAATAGGAGGACAATCCTCCATTAGGACAAATCTCAGGTCATCGATGATAAGTATTTTGTTGATTGTGTTTTTTTCCATTGTATAGTTTTCGTCAATAAGTTTGTAGACGGCGAGTAAGTTTAAAGTCATGGAAGTCATAATGTAATTTGTTGAAACCATACAATTTATTTATAGTACTCTATGCATTAACCCATTTGCAAAAATCAATCAAATTTAGCAAAATAATCTAATACACACTAAGTGACATCTATTTTGCAATGATGATTCAATAAGACAGGACAAAAGCCACCGTAGGGTGATCAGGTGCCCCTTCATTGAAATGAGACTATCTCAACCAATAGACAGACTCCTTGTTACTGTAACTATCAATCAGCATTGTTTGGTTCAAAAATTGTTAAATTTGCTTAATATTTTCTTGTAAGTGTAACCTCTCATTCTAGATTCTAGAGGTCCGCTAATGAGCCAACGTAGGAAAAAACCGAATGGGGCAAAAACTAAAGTAACCCTATCCATTTCTGAAGTTTGAAGTAAAGAATCGTGCAAATTGATAACTGGCGGAAATGCCAGTTATTATAAACCTTTTATTTAGAATCATGAGGGCTAATAAGTAGAAAATGTGGTGAAATACTTAGCAATCGTGAAAAATTGAGTTTTGCGTCGATTAGTACCTAAATTCTTACTGGCCCTAATATTATGCATTACTCCATACCAAAGTGTCTATTTTTGTAGCTATCGTAGGAATCAATCGCATGCGTTTGAAATAAGAAATTGCAGACAAACATATGCGCTGAAGCCAGGTGATCGCAAAGACAAACGCATGCGCTGAAAGTTGGATCGCATGCATCCATCGCATGGAAGTTGCGGTGATCGAATGCATCCATCGCATGGAAGTTGTAGTGATCGCATACATCCATCGTATGGAAGTAGCGGTGATCATTTGGAAATTACGGTGACGAAATGACAACCATAATAGAAGGACGATCGCAAGATGGGTAGAACGCATTGATGCTTCAGCTGAATCAAGCTCGGACACATACCTTGGAAGTATCAACAAGATAAGACGATGTGACATTGCCCATACTGCGACAAAAGCAACAGTGAGCCATAACGCATTTATGATAGTTGTCGGCGTTTAAACTTTATAAATAGCCTTTTGGACCTTCATTTCAAGACATCCGAACTTTTGTCTCAAGGCAGAGGTTTGCGATCCCAGATGAGAGCTTCAACAAGATTTTCAGTGAGAATTTTTCACTTCCACAAACCAGACCTAGTGACGACCAATGCAAATCTTGATTCCTTCATTGCCATCTTCTTCATCATCTTTATCTTGTAGCCTAGAGATAGGACGCATGTAGCAACCCACAGAGAGGTGTGTGTTGTGCGAGTATAGTGAGTTAATCCTCTTTGCTTGGTGAAAGGCTATAGCAACGCTTATCTATAGGTTGTTGCATTACTTGTCTATAAGTTAAATAGCTGCGTCTAACTACCTGAGAAGGTAAGAGATGGAACGCACTAAAGAAAAATATGCATTGTTCCTAGAGATAGGCATAATCTTATGCTCGATGCAACCATGCACTATAGAGATATAGTCTTGCGGTTGACCACCGAGAGGTGTGCGATGCGTTAATGCAATGAGCTGGGATTACTCGGGCGATTTAAGATAGTAAACATTACTATGCATTAATGGTTGTTGTGTGTTTACCTATTCTCATCACAAGTGTTCTATTACTCAATCTGTTTAGTTAGGAGTAGGAGTAGTGTGTAAATCCATTAAACTTTCGACACTTTATTTTTATTCATCGCCTCAAACGCATTACTTTACCAGCATTATTGAGTGATAAGTCCCTATGTTCGACCTCGGATTACCCAAGAAACTTGTGTTTGCGTTATACTTGCCGCGAGCGTAAGAAAACTTGTGATAGGAACACGTGGTCATTGCATACTAGATCAATGCATTTTCATTCCGACGCATGACCTCAGACGCATGGGTGCAAACGCATAAGCCATGTCTAACGCATGATTGCATGTACAACCCCATCCATCCCTAATAATAATTAATTTTTCTACCAACAAGTTTTTGGCGCCGTTGCCGGGGACTTGGCAGCCAATGTTTTGTGAAGTTTTGTGTTTTCACAGGCACGTTTTCAATCTTAGGCGTATTGTAGATTGTGTGACCAAGCTGCAAACAATATTTTGAAGTATAGGCGATGCATTGAAAGTCAAAAATTGACCCCGAGATAGAAAGGTTATCCGTTGCATGAGCTGAAAGTAGTTAGACGCATGTCAACCATCATGCGTCCAACAATTGCTGAAAGCTCCAATGGTCGGGTGACTTCTTGACCCGAGCAGTTGAGAACCATCTCCTGCATGGGAGACTCCTTGCGGTGACAACACTTCAATTTCTCCAGGGACGTCTTTTATTCTATCTTTATGTTTCTTTCTTAGTTTAGTTTATTATTTTTATTTATTGTTATTTTGGATATGTGACTGCTTCCTTGGTTGTGGTGCTCTGCTTCTTGTAGGTGCGATAATAGCTCTCCTCAGTGCGTAGTTACAACGGAAGAATCCTCTACATCTTTCAACGCATGGCTTCAATCGCATGAATTCTAACGCATTGTCGCATGCGTTATTCTACTTAAGGTTCTGTTATTGTTATCTTTTATGCCTTATCCTTTTGAAACTCTCTTTATCTGGCTGCGATTCTTTGCGATGCATCTATAATGGTATAAATAATTCACCGCATCCTCTAACTAGTATCGCAAGGGTCTCCATACTTTTAATAGCTTCTTCAAATTATGAAAGTCTATAGTTTTATTATGTGCAAACCCTTGCTCAAACATTTATTATCACATTCCTGTTGAGTTTGTTTTTAGCTTGCAGTGAGAACGTTGACACCCTCTAAGTTTGAGGGTGGCGGAAGTCTTGGAGAATTGCGTTCATCATATTGCGGTCATTTTCTTCAAAAAAACAAAAAGCTTTTGAAAATAACAACTCCATTGTCAACGCAATGGAGAAACCCATGTTGATAAGAGTTGAGTTATGAAAGGCACTTACCCGTAGTTAGATGTCTGCATGACACCCGTGGGGGCAAGCCGAAACGAAGGTAAGTCGCCAGGATCAATGCATAAGCACAACTTCTCTATCTGGCACAAGCCAAATTAAGCAAGACATGAGTTGAGTTGAATATGGAACGCAACCGAAGTTGGATGCCCGCACGAACACGTGGGGGTAAGCCAAAACGAAGAGTGTAACCAGGTTCAACGCCACATTCAAATAAGTAATCGCATAATCTGGAATTGTTTTGAACGAACGCATTCTTAAGGGCTGAACGCAAAGTTGTGGTGAATGAATAAAATGTTTTTTAGAAAAGGCTTGCGGAATTTAACTTAGAAAAGATTTCTTTGGAGAAGCAACCAAAGTGGAGAAGAGCATTGTGTTCATAGTTAGAGGCACGAGTAAATTATATTATGAGAAGATGGTCATCGTAAAAAGACGTCGGAAGGTGAGAAGAATTTCTTGAGTATAACGCATGCTTGAGGACAAACATGATTCTAAGTTTGGGGGGTGATAACTGGTGAAAATGCCAGTTATTATAAGCCTTTTATTTAGAATCATGAGGGCAAATAAGTAGAAAATGTGGTGATAATACTTAACATTGAGTTTTGCATCGATTAGCACTTAAATCCTCACTCGCCCAAATATTATGCATTACTCCATTCCAATGTGTCTATTTTTGTAGCTATCACAGGAATCAAATGCATGCGTTTAAAATAAGCAATCGCAAACAAACGCATGCGCTGAAGCCAGGCGATCGCAAAGAAAAATGCATGCGCTGAAAGTTGGATCACATGCATCCATCGCATGGAAGTTGCGGTGATCATTTGGAAATTGTGGGGACGGAGCAACAACCATAATAGAAGGACGATCGTAAGATGGGTAGAACGCGTTGATGCTTCAGCTGAATTATGCTCGGACACATACCTTGGGAGTATCAACAAGATAAGACGATGTGACATTGCCCATACTGCGACAAAGTAGCAGTGAGCCATAACGCAATCATGATAGTTGTCGGCGTTTAAAATCTATAAATAGCCTTTTGGACTTTCATTTCAAGACATCTGAACTTCTGCCTCGAGGCAGAGGTTTGCGATCACAGATGAAAGCTTGAACAAGATTTTCAGTGAGAATTCTTCACCTTCACAAACCAGACCAAGTGACGATCGGAGCTTTCACCGGAGATAGAGCTCGAGAGAGACATCTCCACCATTCATCCATGGCACCACCGGCAACCTTGATGCAGAGTCCTTCATTCTCTTAATCTCTGTATTTGTATTACAATTTAGTTTTCAAGAATTAAGACATTTTGTGATCAATGAAAATCTTGATTCCTTCATTGTCGTCTTCTTCATCATCTTTATCTCTATCATTGTTTATCTTCAGTGTTTATTTATCAAAGGCGATTGCATACTTAATCGTCTAGCCTAGAGATAAGACACATGTAGTAATCCATGGAGAGGTGTGCGTTGTGTGAGTATAGTGAGTTAATCCTCTTTGCTTGGTGAAAGGCTAGAGCAACGCTTGTCTATGGGTTGTTGCGTTGCTTGTCTATAAGTTAAATAGCCGCGTCTAACTGCCTGAGAAAGTAAGAGATGGAATGCACTACAGCAAAGTATATATTGTTCCTAGAGATAGGCACAATCTTATGCTTGATGCAACCATGCACTATAGAGATATAGTCATGCGGCTGACCACCGAGAGGTGTGCGATGCGTTAGTGCAATGAGCTAGGATTACTCGGGCGATTTAAGATAGTAAACATTACTATGCGTTAATAGTTATTGTGTATCTACCTATTCTCATCGCAAGTCTTCTATTGCTCAACCTGTTTAGTTAGAAGTAGGAGTAGTGGGTAAATCCATTAAACTTTCTTTGCTTTATTTTTATTCATTGCCTCAAACACATAACTTTACCAGCATTATTGAGTGACAAGTCCCTATGTTCGACCTCGAATTACCCGAGAAACTTGTGTTTGCATTATACTTGGCGCGAGCGTAAGAAAACTTGTGATAGGAACGCATGGTCATTGCATACTAGATTAACGCATTTTCATTCCGACGCATGACCTTAGACACATGGACACAAATGCATAAGCCATGTCTAATGCATAATTGCATGTATAACCCCATCCGTCCCTAATAATAATTAATTTTTCTACCAACAAGTTTTTGGCCCCGTTGCTAGGGACTTGGCAGCTAATGTTTTACGAAGTTTTGTGTTTTTGCAGACACCCTTTCAATCTTAGGCGTATTGTAGATTGTGCGACCAAGCTGCAAATAGTATTTGAAGTATAAGCGATGCGTTGAAAGTCAAATATTGACCCCGAGATAGAAAGGTTATCCGTCGCATGAGCTGAAAGCAGTTAGATGCATGTCAACCATCATGCGTCCAACAATTGCTAAAAGCTCCAATGGTCGGAGGACTCCTTGACCCTAGTAGTTGAGAACCATCTCTTGCATGGGAGACTCCTTGCGGTGACAACACTCCAATTTCTTCAGAGATGTCTTCTACTCTATCTTTACGTTGTTTTCTTAGTTTAGTTTATTATTTTTATTTGTTTTTATTTTGGATATGCGGCTGCTTCCTTGGCTGTGGTGCGTTTGCTCTTTATAAGTGCGATAATAACTCTCCTCGGTGCGTAGTTACAACAGAAGAATCCTCCACATCCTTCAATGCATGCCTTCAATTGCATGAATTCCAACGCATTTTCGCATGCATTATTCTACTTAAGGTTCTGTTCTTGTTATCTTTTATGCCTTATCCTTTTGAAATTCTCTTTGTCTGACTGTGGTTCTTTGCGATGAATCTATAATGGTACAAATAATTTACCACATCCTCTAACTAGTATCACAAGGATCTCCACACTTTTAATAGCTTCTTCAAATTGTGAAAGTCTATAGCTTTATTGTGTGCAAACCCTTGCTCAAACATTTGTTATCACATTCCTGTTGAGTTTTTTTTTAACTTGCAGTGAGAATGCTGCCACCCTCTAAGTTTGGGGGTGGCAGCGGTCTCGGAGAATTGCATTCATCACATTGCGGTCATTTTCTTCAAAAAAACCAAAAAGCTTTTGAAAATAACAACTCTATTGTCAACACAATGGGGAAACCCATGTTGATAAGAGTTGAGTTGTGAAAGGCACTTACTCGTAGTTGGATGTCTGCATAACACCCATGAGGGCAAGCCAATATAATCTTATTAAACCGATTTAATCTATTTCTAATCTCATTAGAATTGTGATCTTAGGTTTATGTGAATCATATTTTAAAACTATTTTAAAAAATGATTTTAACCTAATGTTTGCATGCAATTATGAATGATTGATTTTAATTTATAATTTCATTTAATTATAAATTTTATAAAATAAATGAAATAAATTAAAACCATACAATTTCATTCATCGACACACTTAGTAAAAATATAACAATTATAAAATTACCTCAAGTAGTGTCATGTTTCATGTAATTCAGTTTCATTACTAAACATAAATAACACTAATATATTAAAGTAATGAAATAATTAATAACATACAACCATCTATACGTACATACTATATATTATAACTCTTACAATATAAATGATGCGTGGATATGTTATTAATGCATGCATACATATATTCTAGCATTTATATTATATGATGCATGAACATGCTATAAATATAAAATCATGCAACTATATATCAGAACATTTATAATATAAATGATGCATGGATTATGCATAACCTATGGTGCGATTTTTACTATATGGTATACATTATGACATAGAATAATAAATAAGAATCATACATCAAATGCATAAATTAAAATAATAATTACTAGACCGAGATTGAACACCTAAACAATTAATTAAATTAATATAACACTTATATTAATTTAATTAATAAGAAAACATCTAACTATTTCAAAATAATAGTCAACCAGTTCGAAAAAAGTGAACCAGGCTATGAACCGCTCGAACCAACCAAATCGGGTTGGGCCTGAATTGCTCTGAGTTGGGCCTGAATTGCTCAAACCAACCAAATCGGGTGAACTAAGTGCCAGAAAAACAAAGAATCGTGCGCAAATCGGAAAAAAAAATTCGTCTCGCAGTATTGCAACGGTGTGACCTAGCGTTGTAATGCTATGGAAATTTATGTTTGCTTGCCCTTCGCAGCATTGCAAGGCTTGGGCACAGCGTTGCAATGCTATTGTACAGTAGACATTGTACAACTGCGATCTCCTTCGAATTTCCCCCATTTTGGCCTCGTATTCTCCAAAATTTCACTGGAACAATCACGAATGACTCAAAGACTTTAAATTACAGACTCTATCGCACAATTTATGCCGAAAACATGGCCCTTACAAACCAATTAGTAAAAATAAAGCGATAAATCTAAAGGTCCTATCCTAAAAACATCCAATAATCGTAAACATTCACTAAAACATTCATCATATAAATAGAATTTTTACAGAATGTAAAATCCCACCAATTCTGTAAAATTAATTTTGAAAAAATAAAATTTGGGACCAAAAACCACGTTTCAATAGCAAATGAAGAAACCTGTGAAAGCCCTGAGCTGAAACTTGGAGATCGCCCCAATTTTGTTTTCTCAGAATACCAATTTACAGTAAAGAGAATATGCATAAATTAAATTTACAACATGCTAATAAAAATTAAAGAAAAAGGAAAATTAGGGTTTGAGAAACCCTTACTTTGAAGAACGAATTTTCTTTCCTCTAAAATTAATCATGTACTGCCACGAACTCAAAACTCAAATGGTCACCACCACAAAAAGAACCTTCTGTATTCTCTATTGGGATGAGAATCACTAAGAGTTTGTAGGCTCTTAGATATTTGGAAGAGAGGGAGAGATTGAGAAGAGAATAATTTGCTGGGAATTTTCTTTCTCAAAGAGCACATCTTTTTGTTTTTATTCATTGAGCTCTATTTTTCTTCCTGAAAATGGTGAAGAAGTAGATCTCATAACCACCACACTCACAGACGTAGTGAGTTGAGAGAGACTCGGGGAGAGAAGTTATTTCCCTCTCTAAATTTTAAAAAATTAAAATTAATAAATAATAAATGAATTAATTTTAATAAATAAAGAAATCTTATATTAAATTCAATCCTATATTAACTCTATGGTATATCATATATAACATATAACCTATGATTTAATATTGTATCATATACAATATTATCTATAGTTTTAATTCTCTCATCAATGGTATTTAATATAAATCCTATATTAAATTCAACTATACGAATCCAATTCACATAATTAATATTTGAATCATATTCAAAATTTATTTTCTCTTAAATAAACTTTATATTATAATATATCAAATACATTATATTAATTATATCATATATAATTAAATTAAATTAATTATATCACATATAATTAATTCTCTCAATTAATTTGAATAATTCCCTAAATTGATTCACATTAAATCCCTATTGACTACAGATGGGACCTCATGGACATGTAGCTTGAAGTTTAATGGAACTTGAATAATTAATTAAACTTTTTTAATTAAAATTATTCAAATCAATTAATTGTTGAGCACTCCATTAAAGATCGATAGTTGCACTCTTCGCACTATAATATTTTCTATGTCCATGGATATACCATTCAACAATGAGATGGCCTTCACAAATTGCTCTAAGTTCACCTAGACCAAAATTACATTTTGCCCCTGTAGTTACATCTACTCTTGATACCACTAATCTCTCTAATGAACAATAAGCCATAGTCCAACTATGACCCCCCCCCCCCCACCCAACCCCTCTCGGGCCAGGAGAGGGTGTGGCACCACATTGTTCAAGCCTTAGAATCGGCCCTTAAGGGAGCAATTTATCTACTTACCCAACATTGGGGAAGGAGTGAATTCCATCTTGTGTAGTTGTGTTCCTAGCTCCTCAATCAAACGAATCCTCAAAATGGTAGGCTTATTGAGTTGGTGATCTGGCCACTCTCACCCAAACAAATAAAAGGACTGCCCATACTTGCTAAATTAGTTCGAAGAAACGAAATTTCGATCGAGAATTGTAAGTAGTTTCACACTCATTTCAAATTTAATTTTGACTATGATTTGATAAGAGTTTGAACTTCGAGAATGGTTTGGGGTACCAGTGCCCAAAAAGAAAAAGCACCTATTATATGTTCTTAATGTTTGAAAGCATGTTTATTTGATTTGAGGATTGATTCTATAGTTGTGTATTTTTAATTGTTTCGACTAAACCAAAGTATGTGGTTGGTTGGAATTTTTTTGTATTGAAAGTATGTTTTAGTTTTTTGTCACATATGAAAAATAGTTAAAGGTTTGAATAGTTTTGTTTGATGGAAATTAGTGAAAGGTGTGAAAATGTGTGCTAGCATGCTGTGGGTTTTATTTGGCTATAACTATTATTTAAAATGTAAATGTTAATATTTTTTTATTATGTACAACATATTAGTTTTATTGCATAATATTGTTCAACAAAAATGGGGAAGATACATCGAACAGAACAAACGATGATAAAAGAAATTTAAAGAAAATTGGCAAGTAGAGAAGGTATATTTTGTTCTTTGCAACTAATTATGAGTGTTCAAGTTAGTCTTTACGACTTTGTTAAGGTAAGAACATCAACTCCCTTTAACATTATTGTATTTTGATTAAGATTTTTTAATTAAAGTTTGGCTTATCAAACTTCATTCTTGTTGTCTAGAAAATTTTGCAATTATTTTAGGAGCACAATAAGTAAGTGGAGTTCGATCTACCATGACATGCTTTTTAAAAGGTAATATTCATCTTCTTAAAACTCTAGTTTATTCTAAAGTGTTAGAGTTAGTGCCATGACTATCCTCCAGTTATGGTAGTCATAACTTAGTTCTTATTTATGGTTTCTATTTAATTATTATGAGTTCAAACTAGCATGACGTGTTCTCTTTAAAAGGTAATATTATAAAACATTATTCTTAAAATTCTAGTTTTTTCTAAAATGTTTAGATTAGAATATGTGTTGGGGTGCTCTAACCATCCTGCAGTTATGGTAGGCATAACTTAATCATTGTTTATGGTTTCCATTTCTTGGTATCTAGTTTGTTACAAGTTATATGCTTCTATCAGAGAATAAAATTGGTGTTTAATGTCATTATCAGTTTCTATTTTCAAGTTCAAACTAAGATCTCTTTAGAATTATTATATTGATCTTGAGTGCTTGTTAATTCTTAAAGAAGATAAAAGTTTGATGAAGTTTTGTTGAAAACATTCAGGATCGAAGTAGGAAGACGCTTGAGTTCAAGTTGAGTGTGGTGAAACTGACGATGGGACTTCATGAAGTATAAAAAGTCAATTATTTAGGGTCAACAAGTAATTTTAAGGTTTTAGAGTCTTGTACTTATTATAGTTACCAATTATGTTTATCTTTGTAAGTTGAATATAGCTTGTGGAGGGACGAACAATTATGATACTTTTGTTGAAGCACTATAAGAAAACCCACCTTTCTTGAAGTTTTCCATTTTAAATACTTGATGTTTTTATGAAAGAAATGTTAAGAAATAGGTGATTTTAAAGAAAAAACGTCAAGAATTGTTTTAAGAAAGCGGAGGTTGTGCATTTTTCTGGAAAATACAGTACTTCACATTTTAAAAATATCAAGTTCCATTAATGGCTTCTTGAGGTTTTAAAAATGTCAGGAATACTAGAATATACAAGGCAGTATTGCAATGTTGAAAAGTAGCGTTGCAATGCTACGGATTTTGACAAAAAAAAATGAAAAACATGCACTCCTCATGCAAATAGCGTACAACGCTATGGGTTTTGATGGAAAAATAGTGTGCCTTGCAAACAGCGTTGCAACGCTCTCAGTAGAGATTGAATACACTTTAAAAGAAATTTTTCAGTCGAGCCACTCGTTTTTTCTTTCTTCTCCTCGTGAATACACTTCAAATCTTCTTGGTTTTTCACTTCCCTTTGATGCATCTTTGTTATTCCATCAATCTTGAAGAGATTCTTCATTATCTCTTCATTAAGATAAGTAGATTTATTTTAGATTAGGCTTAATTCTTGATTTTCTTGGTTTGAGGCGTGAACTTTCAAAATTAGGGCTTGATTTTTTTGGTGTGAGGCTTGAACTTTCAAAAGTTAGGCCTTAATCTCTCATGTATATTCTTAAATCTCATAATAAATTATTGTTTCATATTGTTCTTGAATGAGATTGAATTTTTATACATTGAATTTTAGAGAACTTGCCAAAGTTGGGATTGCCACTTTAATTTAATGCTTTGCCAAAGTTAGGGCTTTAATTTTAGAGAACTTGCAAGAACTTGTCAATTTTCGTTAATTTAATGCTTACGAAAGTTAGATATGTCAGTGTATCTACTAACTTAGGGCTTTATGAACTAAGTAATGCAAATGTGTAATTCTTGGTTATTGGGATTAATCTTGGTTACAATTATCATTTTTAGTATAGGGTTGCGAGCCTCTAGTCTAGGGTTTTCCTTTACTGCAAACTTGGGTTCAATTTTTAGTTTACACCTTGGGTTCAATTTTTTTAGGTTCGATTACACCTTGGGTTCAATTCTTTTAGATGTGTTTGTCTTTGTTCTCTAGTTTTGTCTCAAGGTTCTTTGGTTTATCTTACTTTCTTGAGGTTGGAATGTTGTAGAGCTAGAAATGACAAGTTGTATGTATTGGGAACTTGTTTGTTTTCCACAACTTGTTTTTTTGAAGTTGATTATTGTTTGTTATCTTTTCTTACTAGATTTATAATCATGGATAAATCATGGATGCACAAGAGTAGGTTATCAAAAGATTATGAATTGGGTGTGGAAAACTTCATAAAATTTGGATTTTCTAATACAAATAGCTTGTTAGCCCTACTTCTTCTTCGATGGGCCTGCTCCTACAAAAGAAAAACTATTTTAACCCAAATGATGAAAAAATAAAGAGGTCGTTTTACCTTGATCCAATTCAAGAGGCCCAGATCTTTGCCCCAAATTTTTTGGTTGGTAGAGAACTTGGTTGAGAAGTGCCCACGATTTTCTAGCTAATGGCTAACATGTAATACCCTAACTCCTAATCTAAAGGGAATGAGGTTAAATAAGGAAATAGGATAGAACAAATAAAATTCGAGAAAATTTAGATAAAAATGATTCAAGTGTTATCTATATGTTAGTGGGTGCAAAGGGACATACGGACGTGAGGGTATCTGAGACCAAAATCAGTGAGAGCACTGAAGAACGAGAGCATTAAGAGAAGAATCAACGAGATTGGAGAAAGTGAGAAGATGGGAGAGAGCGAGAATAGAAGGAGCGAGAAAGTGGAAGAGAGCGAGATTGAAGAGAGCGAGAAAGTGGGAGAGAGCGAAATCAACGAGAGCATTGAGAGCGAGACGGTCTGCTAAGGCTTTGCGATGGAGCCGTGCGAACTTGTGGTGCATTGGAGGTTGGGCTGGCTTGCGGACCTAAAGGGATACGTTCATTGGTAATGTTAAACTCCTGGGATAAACATTTTTTAAAAAATTAAGCAGATGAAGTGGCAAAGGGAGATTTCATGCAAAAGACCTTTTATTAACTTAAGTAGAAGGTGTACGATTAAGATTACATTCAAATTAGATAATTTTGGGCTAGCAAACCCAGAATTAGAAAACTCAAGCTCTGCTGGCCAGTGTTAATGTTGGCAACCTAAAGAAAAGCTATTTGTATGGTAAGTTGTCATGCGGGGAGAACCTAGAGATGGCTATAAATAGAAAGCCTCAGCGTGAAGCTTTAACTTGTGCAAAATTAAATATTTCAATGTTAAACATCTTGATTAGATAGTTAGTAATTGATGGTCAGGCTAGCGTTGGTATTGAAGTCAAGGAGATCGAAAGTTGCAGCAGCACTAGTTTTTGTTGAGTATAGGAGATAATTACAAGTAAATTGCATTAGGAGGATTTGCCACCGTTGAGTGGTTACTATGTGTTGTTTTGATTTATGTATGTATACGTATATATGAGTCTTGTATGTAGAGGGTAATGTCAAATGTGCGTGAGTAGGGATGCATGATTTCTGTTGTGATTGCCGTGATATTGCATGTTATATTGTGATGGAAACTAGAATTATACTCGGGATATGGTTAGTATGCTTGAAAAGGGTACTTGGCAAGGAAATATGGTCAGCTTCGGTCGGCGGAAAACGATAGTTGGTGACGACCGGTGGGAAAATATGGTCAAGTTACCTAAGCATAACTAGCGGGAAAGAAATGGTCGATGTGTACATTGGTGGGAAAATGGGGTATAGGAAAAGTTTCCATAAAATTATTGTTGTGTTGTTGTTTTGACAATAGTTGACCATTAACAAGAAATAATTCAGCGGCTTGGCTGAGGAAATGAATTTGAAATGGTATTAATGTGTTGTTGATTGCATGCTGTTTTCCCCAAAAGTTTATTTTTGATAAGCCAAGGTTTCGTTTATAAAAAATATACCACTCACTGGGCTTATTAGCTCATGTTTTCCAAATGTTTTCTTATATCCCCCCCCCCCCTCCCCCCCCCAGGTAGCAAAGCGGAGCGTTCGAAGAGGAGTCCACCACCCACCACCACCATCTCAGGATTTGGTAAACTCTCAGGGCACGGCCTGTCTCTTATACACATCTAGATGTGTATAAGAGACAGCTCTTAGGGCATGACTCAGACCATGTAACAAAGAGTAGAGAAAATTTAATTATATGTATAAATAGATAGGGGGAATACTATAAACTTATTAAAGTTTGAAATAAATCACGCTTCCTTCCCGGTCTTGGGGATTAAGGTTTGCACCCATTAGAAACAAAGTCTTTTTTTCATTTTCCATCAGACAAATTTTCAGTGGGATCATCCATATGTTAGCCATCAGCTGGAAAAATGTGGGCACTTCGCAACCAATTTCTCTACCAACCAAGAAATTTGGGGCAAAGATCAGGGCCTCCTGAATTGGATCAAGGTAAAAGGGCCTCTTTATTTTTCATCAGTTGGGCTAAAATAGTTTTTCTTTTGCAGAAGCAGGCCCATCAAAGAAGAAGTAGGCCTAACAAAGTGGTATCAGAGTAACTAGACATTCAAGATCTCAATTCTTGGAGAATCAAGACACAAGTTTTCATCCAAAATGTCAGTAACAAGGTTCGAGGTGGAGAAATTCAATGGCAAAGGAGACTTCGGACTATGAAAGGCCAAGATCAAGGCGATACTCGGCCAGCAGAAAGCCCACAGAGCCATCCTTGATCCATCAAAACTCCCTGCCACGGTGGCAACGTAAGAAATGAGGATTGGGAGCTGGCAGCCTACGATATGTTAGTTCTTAATCTAAGTGACAGTGTTCTTAGACAAGAATTAGATCAAGAAACTACATATAGAATTTGGACTAAGCTAGACAAGTTGTATGCTACTAAAGACCTTCCTAGCAAAATATATCTTAGGGAGAATTTCTTCACATTTAAAATGGATTCATCTAAAAACATTATCTGACAACTTAGATGAGTTCAAAAAGATAGTTATTGAACTTAAAACTCCAGGAGAAGTTCTAGGTGATGAAAACGAAGCCTATGTGCTCCCAAACTCTTTGCCTGAACAGTATAGAGAAATTAATAATGCACTAAAGTATGGAAGAGATAGCATAAGCACAGACATCATAATATCAGCCCTTAGAACTAGAGAGGTTGAGCTACAGGTTGATAAAAAGGATAAACCTAGTGGTGAAGGTCTGCTTGTAAAAGGAAACTTGAAACAAAACCCCTATAAAGACAAGAAACCTCATAACCGATAAGAAAATAAAATAAAATATAAGTATTGTAAGAAGAAAGGACATCTAATAAAAGACAATTTTATTTTAAAGAGAAAAGACCAAGAGAAAGAGAAGGATTCAAAAGGGAAACAGCCTGAGGCATCTGTTGTAGAGGGTTCATTCATTTACTCAGATGCCTTAGCCTTAACTCTTGACAGATCTAATCATATAAACTCTCTAGGTAAACATGATTGGGTTTTAGACTCCGGATGCACCTACCATATGACATCAATGAAACCCTGGTTTAACACCTTTAAGGAAATAGAAGAATAAATGGTTTATATAGGTAACAACCAAGCCTGTAAAATTGAGGGCATTGTCTCTATTTCCATGAAACTCAAAGATGGAACTATCAAACTTCTTAGGAATGTGAGATATGTTCCTCTACTTAAAAGAAATCTAATCTCCTTAGGCATGTTAGATGCTATAAGGTGTGGATACAGGGGTAAAAAACGAACTCTTGAGGTGCTAAAGGACTCTAAAGTAATCTTAGTTGGGGAAAAGGTAAATGACTTGTTTGTGGTCAAAGGGGTAGAGATGATTGATGATGGGAAATTAGATGTCAATTTACTTGACAACTAAAATCCCTTGGATGCAATATGCGATGCATGTTCTTAAGGTATGCATTGATAGTCATGCGTCGATGGTCATACGTTGGAATGACAATGAGTTAAGAAATGTATGCGATCACTATGCACCCTGTCACAAGTTTTCTTGTGCTCACACCAAGTGTAATGCGAACGCAAGTTTCTCGGGTGATCCGAGGTCGAACACAAGGACTTGTAGCTGGATGAATGCGGTAATGTGCATGCGACAGTTAAATAAAAGAATGGATGGGAAGGTTTCTAAGCTAACACTACTCCTACTCCTAGCTAACAGACAACGCAATGAGAATATGAATGAGAGGTAGAGACATGACAACTCTTAACATAAAACAAACTAATGGTAAAATAGATAAAATGTGGAGATGATTTCATTGCAACCCTTAAGAGTTCGCAAGGGCAACCTTAGGCAACACAAGCCATGTTGTTATGCTACACACACTAAAGCCTAAATCTAAAATGTATGGGGTGTATATGCGATATTGTCGAGAAGCCTATGCCAGCCTAAACCCCTATAACCCGCTCATGAGCTCTCGCCATATGAACGTGATGGCCACATACCACATTATCCTACTTTCTGGATGCATGCAATATCCTATCCGTAGGGTGCATATGCTGTGTGATAGCAAACGGAGTTTATCCCTAAGTTCCCCATTGTTGCCTATGCGTTCCAATCCGCTCTCTCGAGTCTTAGATTTGGGTTTTAGACTACTCTCCCAAGTATGCCTAAATGATGAATGAAGCACTCATAGAACAAGGTAACCGCATGAACTTTGCTGACTTAAGATTGTTCCTATCTCTATTGAACAATGCATACTTTGCATAATGCGACCAACCACTTACCCTCCCGGGCAGTTGGCTATTGCAGACTTTACTCATAGACAAGCATTGCGTTGGCCTATAAACAGACATTGCTACAGCTTCACACTAAGCAAATAAGGTTACTCACACACTCACGCAACGCACACCTCTCGATGGTTTACTACATGCTTCATATCCCTAATCCACATGACTAAGTATGTGATACTCAAGCAATCTCACTAAGTGATGCAATGAAGTTAAAGATACTAAGTGAAGAAGATGAGATGGAATCGAAGGAAACATAGAAATGTATTGAGCACAAAATGTATTAATTCCTTAGTCAAAAAAGGTATACAATACAATATAAGAAAAGAAAGAAAAATAAGTGACCGGTTGGAAGCAAAGACTTGCTTCTAGCGGATGTGCGTCAAGGCTGCCGGTGGTGCCATGGATGGGCGGTGGAGCTAACTCTCTCGAGATCTAGCTTCGCGTTCGAGGCTCCGGTCGTCACTCGAAATGGATGAAGGAGGTGAAGAACTCTCAAGCGTCTTCTCACGCATTTTGTCTGGATCATAAAGATCTGCCCTAGGCGAACCTCAGGCGAAGACCTTGGATGATTTGAATTTCTACTCATCGGCTTCTTTATATAGAGCCTGGATTTCCGACAGCATTAATGGACTATTCTGATTCTGAAATTTGGCGCGTTTAGTTCTTTCTGAACCTCTACTGCTAACGGCGTGGTAGGTGAAATGTCAACATCATCTTTTGATTTTCTCGAGGCAGATGCATTGATGCGTTCATTCCACCAACCTTGCATTGATCCTATTAGTATGCATTATCGCGTAGCCGCAATCATTCAATGACTGCATTCGCTTAATACCGCAACTCTACACGATGACTGCAATCCCTTGACGAGCCCAACTCCCATGCAATGAACGCATGCGGCTGATTACCGCAACATCCATGCATTGATCGAATGCGTTTGCCTTTGTGATGGAGACTTTCTCCGCATGCAGTCGTCTTTGCGGTCGTCCGGTTTCCGCATTTGCGTCCACTTCCTGCATTAGCTACAAAAATAGAACATTGAATGCATAATAACGCATAATAACGAGTTAGCCGAGATTCATCATGCTGAACAATGCAAGCTCATTTTCTCATGAATTCCTAGCACAATTGCCGCATATTCTGCTTAACAACCTTCATAATTCTAAGTGAAAGGCATAAGATGACATGTATTTCTGCATGCCTTCAATGATGACTGGATCTTATGTAGTCACCACAAATGAGATTATTGAGGCTGAATTATGGCACAAAAGACTATCTCACATAAGTGCCAAAGGCCTAGAAGTCCTATCTAATCAAGGTATTCTCCCTAAAAGTCTTTCAAAAGAACTAACCTTTTGTGAACATTGTGCTTTAGGGAAAGCCACAAGGCAAAGTTTCACTAAAGCACAACATACCACAAAAGTTATCCTAGATTACATACACTCTGACCTATGGGGTCCAGCTTCTACACCTAGCCTAAGTGGCTCAAGGTATTTACTTTCTTTTATTGATGATTTCTCTAGGAAAAGTTGGGTCAACTTTCTTAAAACTAAAGACCAAGTGTTTGATAGGTTTAAGGAATTGAAACTCATGATAGAGAAACAAACTTCTAAAGAAATTAAATACTAAGAACTGATAATGGGTTGGAATTTTGTAGTGAAGAGTTCAATAAATTCTATAAAGAAACAGAAATTACTAGGCATAGAACAGTTAGATATACTCCTCAACAAAATGGAGTTGCTGAAAGACTCAATAGGGCAGTCATGGAAAGAGTTAGATGTCTCCTATCTGATGCAATTCTAAGTGAAAATTACTGGGCAGAGACTACAAGCTACACAGTGTACACCTTAAATAGATGTCCACATTCTTCCCTAAATTTTTTGACTCCTGAAGAAAAATGGACCTCACATCCACCTAACCTAGATAACCTAAGGGTATTCAAATGTGTTGTTACATACATCAAAAACAGGGGAAATTAAAATCTAGGGTAGTAAAGTGTATGTTTGTAGGTTTTTCTGAGGGAGTAAAAGGATTTAAAATGTGGAACCCTATTCAAAGGAAGTTTATTATCAGTAGAGATGTCACTTTCAGAGAAAAAGAAATGTTTATGCAAAAGGAAAGGACATCTTATGAAGTTCCTAACAGCCCTAACACCACTAGGATTGAGGTGGAGTCACCTAAAGCTTCTTCCACTAACCAAAACCCTCCTATAGATTTAGAAGAAGAAGAGGATGTCTCAAATGAGACCACTAGGAATACTAAAGTTGTCCCTGACCTAAGTCAGTATTCTTTAGCTAGGGATAGGCAGAGAAGAGTGATAGTTCCTCCTACTAGATATACTAAAAATAACTATATGAACCTAGTTCTAAATGCCACAATAGCTCCTAATGACCAAGAACCAGCTACTTTTGAAGAGGCAGTGAACTGCCCTAATGCTAGGTCTTGGATTCAAGCTATGTGTGAAGAGATGGAGTCACTCACTGTCAATAAAACCTGGACCGTAGCTCCTCTTCCTAAAGGTTGTAAACCTATAGCTTCTAAATGGATATATAAACTAAAGGAAGGTTCTACCAAAGATGAAATGCCTAGATACAAGGTAAGGTTAGTGGCTAAAGGATTTACTTAGAGAGAAGGAATAGACTATATGGAAATCTTTTCACCAGTAGTAAAACAAACCTCAATTAGGCTTCTTTTATGACTAGTTGCTCAGTATAATTTAGAACTAGATCAACTAAATGTTAAAACTGCCTTCCTACATGGAAACCTAGATAAGGTAATATATATGGTTCAGCCTAAAGGGTTTGAGGAAAAAGGTAAGAAAGGCCTATATTATCTCCTAAACAAATCAATATATGGTCTAAAACAATCCCCTAGATGCTGGTACAGGAGGTTTAATGACTACATAGAGAGTATTGGCTTTCAAAGGAGTTCCTATGATATTTGTACTTATATAAACTCTATTACCTATAAGGACAAAGTCTACCTATTACTCTATGTTGATGATATGCTACTAGCTGGAAAGTCTAGGGAGGATTTAACTCATGTCAAAAATCTCCTAAAGAAAGAATTTGACATGAAAGATTTTGGTCAGTCTAGAAAGATCCTTGGGATTGAAATTCAGAGAGATAAAACAACCTCAACCCTAACCATAAGTCAACTAAGCTACTGTGAAAAGGTTATAAACAGATTCAATATGACAAATGCAAAACCTGTTAGTATTCCTATTGCTACACACTTTAAACTTTCCTCTTAGAACTCACCAAAAGAGACAGACATAGAACATTTGAGTCAAATACAATCAATTCCATACAATCAAGCTATAGGGAGTCTAATGTACTTAATGATATCAACTAGACCAGACTTATCTTACAACACTAGTTTAGTCAGTAGATACATGTCTAACCCTAGAAAAAGACATTGGAAAGCAACAAAATGGATTTTAAGATATCTTATTTGGTCTAAACAGACAAAATTAACATATCAAAGTACTAATGAATCAAATTTAGAACTATATGGATGTGTTGATTCAGATTTTGCAGGTGACCAAGACAAAAGGAGATCTCTAATAGGTTATCTATTCTTATTTGGCCCTAACTTGTTGTGTTGGAAAGCTAATTTACAGTCCATCACAAAATTGTCAACCATAGAAGCAGAGTATATGGCGTTTTCAGAAGCAATAAAAGAAGCTCTGTGGTTAAAAGAACTGATGAAGGACTTCGGTATTGATCAAACAGTAGTTAAAATCTACTGTGATAACCAAAGCGCCATTCACCTTTCCAAAAATCCTCAATATCATTCAAGGACCAAACATAAGATATCAAGTATCACTTTGTCAGAGACAGAATAGAGAAAGGAGAAATCGAGGTGCTAAAAGTTCATACCACTGAGAACGCAGCTGATATGCTTACCAAACCTATGAGTAAACTCAAGCTTGTTAGTTGTCTTGGTCATACCGGGTTTCTACTTCCTGAAAAAGGGTGAAGACATGTTAAATCAAGAAGGAGAAGAGGTTGCATATAGAGCTTAAGGTGGAGATTTGAAGAATATAAGCTCATACATCAACATCAACAAGTTGTTTCACATTTCTTTAATCTTTACAGCTAGTTATTGTAACTACTTGTGTCAGAAATAGTATTTAAACTCATCATTTACAAATTTTAGATACAACAACAAATACATAGCTTCAAAAAATTCTTGAGCAATCTGTAAAGAAAAGGGTCTGTGACTTAGCTTCATAATAAAAACTCTCTCCTTTCCGTGGACATAGGATTCCATAGCCGAACCATATACATCGCAATGTATTTTTTCTTCTTCTCTTCTCATCGTCTACAAGATCGTCCATCGTTTATCTTTTCTTTCCATATCGTCTAGTACATCAGAACGATCATCTACCTTTCCTTCAAGCAATCGTCTACACGATTGCGCGAACGTTTATCTTCCTTCAAACAATCGTCTACACAATTGCACAATCGTCTACCTTCTTTCGAGCAATCATCTACACAATTGCATGATCGTCTACATCTTTTCTTCTACCATCATCTACCCGATTGCAAGCATCCTCATCGTTGTCCTTGTTTGAAATGTGGGAATTGTGAAAAGCATAGTAGCAAGGATATTAGAGATCATTTATATGTCAATGGGATCGATGAAAGTTATAAAATTTGGTTTTGGCATGGGGAAAAACTTCCTAACTCATCATTTTGTGGAGAATCTTCTAAGTTTGACACTCATATGTATAAAGAGTCTGATGTTGGAAGTTTAAAAGAAATGGTTGAAGTTACCCATGATGAATATTCAAGAGATCTGAATGGATTTGAGAAGTTGCTTAATGATGCTAAGAAACCATTATAAGAAGGGTGCAAAAAATATACTAAGTTGTCTACATTAGTCAAATTGTATAATTTAAGAGTTAGACATTGATGAAGTGATACTAGTTTTTCAGAACTACTCAATACCTTAAAGGAAATTTTGCACACTAGCAATGAGCTCCTAAATTCAATATATGAAGCAAAGAAAACTGTAGGTCCACTAAGAATGGAATATGAGAAGATTCATGCATGCCCTAATGATTGTTGTCTGTATAGAAAAGAATATGCAGATGCAATTGAATGTCCTGAATGTTATGAATCAAGGTGGAAAAACGAGAAGGAAACAAAACATGGGAAAAAACAAATACCTTAAAAAATGATATGGTACTTTCCACCAATTCCACGACTTAAAAGGCTTTTTAGACGTGTTGATTGTGTTAAAAACTTGAATTGGAATGTTGATGAAAGAATTGTAGATGGTAAGTTATGAAATCGAGCAGACTCTTCGGCTTGGAAGTTAGTAGACTCTAAATGGCCAGACTTCGGTTCTAAACCTAGAAATCTTCATTTAGCATTGTTAGCCGATGGAGTAAATCCACATGGTGAAATGAGTCCTAAATATAGTTGTTGGCCTGTAGTGATGGTTATTCATAATCTTTCACCATGGTTGTGTATGAAAAGAATGTACATGATTCTATCAATGTTAATTTCGAGTCCAAAACAACCAGGGGACGACATTGGCACATACTTAGCACCACTAATTGAAGATTTAAAACTTTTATGGGAAAGCAGTGTTGAATGTTATGATTCTTATCGAGAAGAACTAATCAACTTACGGTCAGCTTTGTTATGGACAATCAACGATTTTCCTGCATATGGTAATCTAAGTGGATGTTGTGTGAAAAGGTATAAGGCGTGTTCAATTTGTGGAGACAATACATCTTCTAATAGATTGAAATATGGAGAGAAAATGGCATACCTTGGACATCGAAGATTTCTAGCACGAAATCATCCATACTGGCACAAAAAAAAAGTCATTTAACGATCAATAGGAATTGGTATAATTCCAAAACCTCTGTCTGGGAGGTTATATATTTAAAAATCAAAGATCTTGAATTTCCTAAAGGAAAGAAGAACAATAAAAAACAACCCACAAAAGAAAGTTTAAAGATTTGTTGGAACATATTTTCTTTTTTTCAGCTGCCATACTGGAAAGATCTTCATATCAGGCATTGTTTAGATGTGATACACATTGAAAAAAATATCTGCATGAATATCTTAGGTACGCTTCTTGATATTCCAGGGAAAAGTAAGGATGGATTGAATGCAAAATGTGATTTAGTTCATTTAAAAATTCGACTAGATCTTGCACCTGTTAGCAATGACAAAAAAAATTTCATCCCTCCCTCGTGTTATACTCTTACAAAGGATGAAAAAACGTTGTGTTTTAAAGACATTGTCAGGAATAAAGGTTCCTGAAGGTTACTCTTCGAATGTTAAAAATCTTGTGTCGATGACAGATTTAAAGTTTAATAGTTTAAAATCTCACAATTGTCATGTGCTCTTACAATAATTATTTCCTATTGCGATAAGATCATGTTTGATATGCCATAATTCGATTGTGTATATTTTTCAATTCAATATGCAACAAGGTCCTAGATGTGCAGCAATTAGAAAAGTTGGAAGAAGTTGTTGTGCTTATATTATGTTTATTGGAGAAGTATTTTCCAACTTCATTTTTCACAATTATGGTGCATCTCACAATATACAAAGTTAGGAAGTCAAATTTTGTGGGCCTATATATCTACGATGAGTGTATCCCTTTGAAAGATGCATGAAAATCCTTAAAAACTCTGTGAGAAATAGATATCGTCTAGAAGGTTGTACTGCTGAAAGTTAAATACTAAAAGAAGCCATTAAATTTTGTTCTGATTTTTTGTCTGGAGTAGATCCTATTAGCGTTGGCACTCATAATTCACAAGACTATTTAGACAATCAAATATTGGTAGACCATTGTCCAAAGGCGTTTCTTTGAAATGTTTTGGAAAATACAATTGATATGCAACCATATTTAGAGTAAGTTTTTTTCCATGATTTTGGTTTTATTTTTTCATTTAGTTTTATGAGGTAAATCTAACTATACAATGTTTCAAAGTTCACTTTAAAAAAACATATAATGGCTTTGCAATTGCAACATCGAAATAAGTCAAAAAATCAGAAATGGATTCAAGAGGAACATAATCGGACTTTTATATCTTGGCTATGAGAAGAGTTAAAATGTTCAACCTATTATTTTACATACACTTTTTAATGCCTGAGTTGGAATGGAAATTCTCATGATAGGTTGCAACTGAGCTTGAAATGGGAAATACTGAAGTTTTAGATAACTTGAGGTAGATTGCTCATGGTCCTCATCCTTTTGTGATTACGTATGGCAGTTACGTAATTAATGGATGTCGCTATCACACAAAATTTTGTGATAAGGATCAAAGTGTACAAATAGTGGAGTTTTAGTTCAGTTAAAAACGATGCAAGTGTTTAGTTCAAAAGATAAAAATTCAATCATTAGATATATGTCTTTTAATGGAGTGATACAAGAGATATGGAAACTAAATTATCACACGTTTAATGTTGTTGTGTTTATATATGATTGGGTTGAGAACAATAGTGGTATCAAAATCGTTGAGCTCAGTTTTGTCTTAGTTGATTTAAATAGAATAGGTCACAAATCTGGTTCTTTTATACTAGCAACCCAAGCAAGACAAGTATTTTATGTTAAAGATCCAAGTGATGTTAGATGGTCAATTGTGCTTACCTCACCACAAAGGGACTTTGAAAATAGATATAATGACGACGAACTTAGAGATACAATATTACATTGTCATGGAATACCCAATGAAATATCGAATGTTGATGTACATAATGACTTGGATGAGAACATGTCAACATATGTACGATCGACTTGTGAAGGCACATGGATACTTACATAACATTTTATGGGTAGGTTATATATTGTGTAATATGATAATTGTTTTTTTTAGTTTATAATTTTTATCAATCATATTTGATTTTTTTTTTTTTTTTTTTTTCTTAATATGTATATAATGCTAATTGCTTCTTAAATTTGATTGCAGTTTTTTATTTATACACCAGATGGAGCATAACACAGTGGGTGACGAAAATTTAGAGTTTGGTGACAAAGAAATAGTAGTTGTTAGATCAAATGAAACCACCAATCAAAAAAAGAGAGAACGGGGAGTTGCTATTATGTTTGATGTAACACGTATTAGGAGTGCGGGAGAAAAGAAGTTTGTGGAATACAATGAAGATGGCCTACCCATTGGTGAAAATGGAGTTAAAGTCTTTCGTTGGGTCCTCTACGCAGTATCATGTACCTATTATATATACATCTTGGAAACGTTTGCCTACTAAATTGAAAGATAAGATATATAGTACAGTTGAGGTATATATATTCAACCTTTTATCTTGATAATATTGTAGATATATATGTAATGTTTTCATAACTTTTCAATGTTTAGGTCATCTTTGTAATTGATACAAGATCTAGGAAGAACATTATAAAAACTGCAGGCATAGCTTTTCGTCAGTTTAAGAATTGGTTAACAATAAAATACATTATGCCATTTAAAGATGAACCTCAACTTCTGATAAATCCACCAGAAAAGTATTCATTTATTGATCAAAGTCATTAGGAAGAGTTTATAAGATCGAGATTGTGTGTAAAGTTTAAGATAAATTATTAATTTAATTTTATAAATATTTGTTATGTCATTCCCTACTAATAATCATTATGTTTGTATAAGAAAAAAGACGCTTACAACAAGAATGTCGATCGAAGAATAAGTACAATCATCGAATTTCAAGGAAACATTATGCTAACCTTGTTGAGGAGATGGTAAGAATTTAATATATGTTCTCACGATTCCTAAATTTATCACAATATCTAATTTTTTTTTCTTTATTTGAATGTAGAAGAAAATATCTTCACATGAAAGTGATTTTGATCGAGCTAACCTGTGGAAGAAGGCTCGAGTTAATAAGAAAGGAGAATACGACAATGAAGATGTTCAAAAAGTCGTCAATCGAATAGTAAGACAAGTATTAAATTTACATGAAGTATATGACATATAGCTTAATTATATTAAATTTCATTTCTTTTTAGGATGAGATCACAAAGAATAATACAAATCCATTATGCCACAAACATCACTCTCCCAATGATATCTTAATACAAGCTTTGGGTACTCAAGAAAGGCACGGGCATGTGCGTGGGGTTGGTGGTTTTGTTACTGCAAAGACTTACTTTCATACAGTAAAACGAAAGTCAAAACATAGTAAGGATGAAAAAAAGGAAATTGCAAGTGAGAATGAAACACTTCGTCAACGTGTTAAAGAATTATAAGCTCGTCTTCAAATGTCATTTTCTACAACATTTTCTAGACATGGAAGTTGCTCCAAGCAATTTTTAGCAGATGAGATCGAATCTCAAGATAAACAAAAAGGCAAAATGAAGACTGTATATGAAAAGAAATAGAAAGAGAAGATTAAGGTGGAGGAGATTAAGTCCCCAGAGAAACGAAGAGACAAGATAAAGGTGAATGTAAATTGCAACGTAGAAGATTTGAAAATCTTTAAGGTAAGTGACACTAATAAAATCAATTAAGTTCTTCAAATGTCTAATTTTTCTGCTTTATATACTTTTGTTGCTATGATTTTGCTGCATTAGGAGAAAATTCAATGGAAATGACTAAGAAAAAAGAAGTTAGTGACTCAATTACATCAGTTCTTCCGGTATCTTTGAAATCCATTCTTAGATATGCTAAGAAAGTGATGGCCAAAGAGTCTAGTATTTCTTTACCATATGTAGTTGGACTTTTTCGCATCAGTCGAAAGAGTAGTGTCCTGCGAGAGGAGATAATTAACTTTCCTTTCAAGCTACTACAGCGCGGGGAATGACTAGCTCTTGCTTCAAAACTAGCACCTTAAACAACCAATCTCGAGCTCTAGGGCCAGCACACCCCCCACTTCAAGCGCACCTCTGTAACGACTGAATCACTCTTTAAGTCTAGTCGGTGGAACTGGTGAACCCGGGTTCAATTTCTGAAGAAACTCTGTAACAGCTCGAATCAGCTCTTTCGTTGAATGACTTGTTTCATCAGAGGTCCAATTCTCAGTTTCATATTGGCCAACCCGGCAGCATTCATGAGTCGCTTATTCAACTGTCCCTCAGAGACACGGTCGAGAAGTACCATGCATGGTTGCCCCCCGTCCTTTCTTTCTCTTGGTTCCTATTCGATTCATTTCTTTTTTCTTCAATCGAGAATAGCTATGCTATTCCATGACTCCCACTAGGTGTAAAGTGACTTCCTTTCGTTTAGTATTCATAGGGATACCCATAATCGAAACCGACTCAGGGGGGACTAGAAAACGCCTTTCGTTTTCCCCCCTTCGTCGCCTCCAGCTTCTAGCCTTCTTAGCTTCGCTACCCCTGCCCTTTGGTACGTCAAGAGAAAGGGTTGATGTCTTCGGATACCACCCATAAGGGTTTGCCTGTTCTTTGTACATAAACCCTTGTGATGGTTTCGCGGGGAATAGGACAGTGACTCTTCTATTACATTACGGAGGAGTCAATTCTCGTCGGTCCATTTCCCGGCTTCGCTTGCGCAATTTGCACTGATGATTGGTTTCATCCATCCTCGACCCTAATGAAATTGAGTATTCGAGGGCCAGTCAGTCAAGCGGTTCGGGTTCTCGGTAGGTTCCCGGAAAAAAGAAGGCGTTAAGAAACCCTCTTAGCCCAACAATACATTTCTTATGTACCCATAGGTGTTATATTGGATTTGAATAAGATTTCGGATCAATCTATATTGATTGACTGCCTCCATATATTGTTGCTAGCAAATACCACTATTTTTTGTTTTGGATCTTCCAAATCATTCCTAGGGAGGTCCGCGGATGAAATCAAGACAATGACTTTGGTGGTTTACATGGCAGAAGTAATGTTACTACTTTTGTAGACTTCAGTTCTGACATTTCTTTCTAATTTTGGTCGTCTATATCTATGTTATAAATCTTTTGTAGGCACTTGCACTCATCCTTTATTGATTCAAAGGAAAGTTCACGATACACTTTTGTAGATACATCTCTCATTTCCTCTGGATATAACTCTCAGGAAATTAAAACTCAAAACCTGTGTAGACTGATGGTCTCAGAAGCAAACCAATTAGTTCTTGCTCCTTTTAATCCTGGGTGAGTTAAAACACATTTTTTTTTATCAATTTTCATTAGCAATAAAAATACTAATTATATTTTATTAACTAGTGGTCATTGGGCACTACTTACTATAAATGCATATGATGATACCGTTGGGGTTGATGCCCTAAATCTCATAGGGTCCTGTAGTTTGTAAATATTTGTATAAACAAACATTTTGTGATATATAATATGAGATATTTTATTCACTCCAGTCTATGAAATATGAGATATTTTAGTTGCATTAACCACAAACTGATAAACTAAGATCCCTGGTTATCATTGTAACTTAAGCATGTATATGGAGACATACATGTGGATTGTGCTTTAAGTGATAACCTAAATGGTCTGTAGTATATGAATAAAGGAGGGAAACCTTATCCTGGTGACACTATGAGTGTGGGTCACTTTGTAGGTGTTACAAAAGTTGTAAAGTACTATAAATGGTCTGATCCTGATCATTCGTGTATTAGACATGCGAGCGGGGATGCTCTATATAAAGAAGTTTGTACAAGACCAGACCACGAAATGTTTAGTCTCGTTATATAACGTCGTTCATGATAGAGACTTTCATTTCACTAGGATGACCATAGGTAACATGACTTTAATCCTGAGTGAGTTGTGAACTCCTGCCTATGAAGGCAATCCGATTTGCATGAGTGCAAGTGGCCAGATCGCCGACTGAAACCTACCACTTTGGGGATTCATCTGATTAGGGAGCTGAAAACTCAGCTACACAAGACGAAATTCATTCCCTGAAGTAGGGTAAGTAGATAAATTACTCCTTTAAGGGCTGATTTCAGGGCTTGAATAAGGTAGTGTCACACCTTCTCAAGGCCCGAGAATGGCTTAGTCATAGTAGGACTATGTATTGTTCATTAGAGGAATCAGTGGTACTTAAAGAGTTAGATGTAACTAGGGGCAAAATGGTAAATTGGCCCAACTTTACTTACGAGCGACTTGTGAAGGGTCATCGTACTGTTGATTGGTTATATCTGATGGACACAGAAATATATTTGTAGTGCGAAGAGTACAGTGTCAATCTTTAGTGGAGTGCTCGGCAGTTAACGGATGGTGGATATCGTGATTAAAAAGTTTAGTCAGTTATTCACGTACTGTTTAAGCTTCAAGCTACAGGTCCATAAGGTCTCCTTGGTAGCTCAATGGATTCATATTGAGAATCAGTTTTTAGGTTAGTTTAAAATGTTCAAATTAACAAGAGGGAATTCGATTATATATGATATAATTAAATTAGTTCAATTATATATGATATAATTGATTTAATGTATTTGATACATTATTTAATTGGAGGAATCAATATAAATATGATTTATATTAAATGTAATAAAGGAGAAAAAGAACTATGATTTATATGTTCCATATGATGCGATATTAAAACTATAGGTTATAAATATAATATGATAAGTTTGTTATTGTATTTATTTATAAATAATTAATTTTTGTTTTCTCCAATAACTACCTGGTGGGTGGTTATACACGGTTTATGGCCAACTGATAGATAAAGATGAAAAAAAAATTATTGTTCATAACACACGACACACGAATCAAGTGATTGTTTTTCAGATTTCAGAGAGTAAACGATAAGCGTCGAGTTTACTATACGATAGTTGCTCGCTTGCTACACGATCGAGTACTAAGTCCATACAATAGACTTCTTCTTCTTCTGTTACATACTCGATCGTCTACTCGATAATTCATTTACTCCATCCCTCTATCCAAATTCATATAGAGCCCACACCTCTAGGATTCTCACACAAAATACCAAGGCAATCGAGTGGTGGTGTCCAGTTCTGATCGAGGATCGAGGACCGAGTTAAACTCGGTTGTGATCGAGGTTTTCCCAGTTCATGTTATTTGTTGAGTTTGCTCGTTGCGTTCGTGCTGATCAACGCATTCGAGTTTGATTGAGGGATACGTGAAGAAAGGATTCGTCAAATGTATTATTTACTCGATCCCTTGTTTTTAATTAAGAAGCATGTTGTAATTTTATTCTTAATGCATAATCTATTTGTTTGACTGTAAATGTTTATGTTCTTTCACAATGGTTTTTGGAACGATCTACTTCCGCTCACTGGTTATCTAGATTTAGAGTTCTTTCAGATATTGTGTACTACCTAGACTCAATAAGGACAACATCACGGGTAGATATACGATATATAACTGACACGTAAGTTAATCTTTTTTCATTTGTAGTATTTGTTTTAAAGTGTACTTTATTTTAAAATAATTTGTGATTATTTCTTGACAAATAGGGCAATCGTGATGTTTCAATCATAAAAGAATATTAAAAAAAGCCGGAAGCAAACCTTATGGAGAACAGTAAAGGCAAGTATAAATTAACAACAACTACTTATTCATCATATTAAATATACATCTACTGCGTAAGGATTACTTCAATCTTATTTACTGGTTTTTTTCTCTGTAGTGTCCTTTACAAATTGGGAGCACCGAATGTGGATAGTACGTCATGAGGGATATTGTGACCAAAAGAAGCATTTTCATCTTAGATTTGGTATGTTATCGTTATTTCGACATTTCAAATAGCATAAAGAAAAATAGAATCCATTATAATATTTGGCTTTTATGTTTATAGATTGATACAAGGAAATCGTACTCACAAATCGAGTTAGGTGAGGTGCAGATAGAGTTGGCTAAATTTTTAGGTTGCTACATGTGATCGTGGTTGATCATTTTGGATGTGTTTGTTCTGGCTAATCAATTTCTGGATTTACTTCATATCCATATAGGAGCAATTATAGGTAAAAAAAAGTCAACATTGTAGATTTTTCTAAAAAATCACAAGCAAATTTCTTGACTTTTTTAAATGTCAAGTTCACAAAATTTCTTGACGTTTTTTCTTGTCAAGAATGTCCATATTCTTCATTTCAAAATTTTCAAGTGTCTGTGTTTCTTGACGTTTTTTAAATGTCAAGTTCACAAAATTTCTTGACTTTTTTTCTTTTCAAGAATGTGCATATTCTTGACATTTCAAACATGTCAAGTGTCTGTATTTCTTGACTTTTTTAAATGTCAAGTGTCACTTTTCTTGGCGTTTTTAAAACGTCAAGAAAATCGACATTCTTGATACTAGCTTCCTTGACGTTTTTTAAAATGTCAAGAAAAGTCATTCTTGACGTAAGTCATTCTTGACATTTAAAAAAGTCAAGAAATACTGTTTTTGTAGTAGTGATCCGAATGGATTTGAGAAGTTGCTTAATGATGATGAAAACCATTATACGAAGGATGCAAAAAATACACTAAGTTGTCTACATTAGTCAAATTGTATAATTTAAAAGTTAGATATGGATGGAGTGATACTAGTTTTTCAGAACTACTCAAAACCTTAAAGAAAATTTTGCCCACTACTAATGAGCTCAATTTCTGTAGAATGCCTAAGTTAACTTTTTTTCATTTGTGGTGTTTGTTTTAAAGTGTACTTTATTTTAGAATTTGTGGTTATTTCTTGACAAATAAGGAAATTGCAATGTTTCAATCTCAAAAGAATATTAAAAAAATCCAGAAGCAAACCTTATAAAGAACAGTAAAGTCAAGTATAAATTAACAATGATTACTTATTCATCATATTAAGTAGACATCTAGTGCATAAGGATTACTTCATTCTTATTTACTGGTTTTTCACTGTAGTGTCCTCTACAAGTTGGGAACATCGAATGTGGATACTACGTCATGAGATATATGAGGGATATTGTGACCAAAAGAAGCATTGCCATCTTAGTTTGTTATATTACGTTATTTCGACATTTCAAATAGCATAGGAAAAAATAGAATCTATTATAATATTTGGCCTTTATGTTTATGATTGATACAAGGAACCCGTACTCACAAATCAAGTTAGACGAAGTGTGGATAGAGTTGGCTGAATTTTTGGGTTGCGACATGTGATCATGGGTGAGTACAATTTGGTCATTTTGAATGTGTATGTTCCTGAATTTACTTCATATCCATATAGGTGTAACATGCGGTGGGGAGGGGAAGATGGTTTTGGATTGGTATATGTGATAGTTGTTATGTGGGTAGATGGATAGTTTTGATAGAAGCTTTGGAAATGTATTTTTTGAAACTGTTCAGATTAGGTTGACTATTAGAATTATGTTCCTCATATTGTTTTGGAAGTGTCCATATGGGTTGACTGTTAGAATTATGTTCCTTAGGTTGTACTATTGACAATGTTAATGAAATGAAGTTTTTATAAAAAGATATTGGTGGAAATTTGGTTGATATATAAGATTAAAAATGTGTGTATTGTTTATTTGATTGATGAATGTATGTCGTATATATACAAATGTGGTTATTGGATCAAAATACAGGAGCAATTATAGGTAAAAACGTCAACATGTAGATTTTTCTAAAAAAAATCACAAGCAAATTTCTTGATGTTTTTTCCTTGTCAAGATTATAGATATTCTTGACATGTTTAACAAGTCAAGAACTCTCATATTATTCACATTTCTAACATGTCAAGTAGGATATATCTTGATGTTTTTTCATTGTCAAGTTTAAAAAAAAAAAAAAGAAAAAAAAACGTAACGTTTTTTCCATGTCAAGAACGCTCATATTTTTTACATTTCAAACATGTCAAGTATTAGTGTTTCTTGACGTTTTTTAAATATCAAGTGTCACTTTTCTTGATGTTTTTAAAACCTCAAGAAAATCAACATTCTTGACACTGGCTTCCTTAACGTTTTTTAAAGTGTTAAGAAAAGTGATTCTTGACATTTGAAAAAGTCAAGAAATACTATTTCTGTAGTAGTGAAGTAAATTAGTTAATTGTTATGTTTGTGGAAATTTAAGTTATGTATACAAATCTCATATTACTTTTATTATATTTGTATAAACATTGTTAGTTAGTTTTCTTCAATGTCAATCAGTATCCATATAATGTCAATTTTCGACTGATATTTTAATTTATTTTTATACTAGTGATAGAAAGTTTATATATTGATTTTTTAATTATGAAATACTTTTACCGACGCTTACATGTGTTGCAAAAGATACTTGCAATGACTATTGATCCACTTTGAGCAACAGTCTTATATGGTACTAAAACTTAACTTTCAGTGACAAACTTGCAACGTCACTGTATAAAATAAATAGAGACAAATAACACATTGCTAAAAGTGAGTTTTTAGTAATACGTACGCATAAGTAAAAGTTGTCTTTAGCAGCACACAATGAATATGTCACTAAAATCTTTTAGCTATGTGGCTATAGTGGTATTCTTAGCGACACATGTCTCAACATTGCTAATACTTTTGGTGGCGCTTTTTGACCTTTAACAACGTGTTTTATGCCCACTAGAAGTGGGTTTTTTTTTTTTTTTTTTTTTGTTTGTTGTAGTGATTGAAAGTTCACGAATCGTAATTTTGATATTTTTGTGAAGCTTTAAACTAAATTCTTGAACAAAAATGTGGATCGACCACTAATCTTGATAGATATGCTTGATTTACTTCCTAATATTCACAAAAATTTACATTATATTGGAAATGTGTAAATGTCAAAGATGTTGTTAATATGTACATGCAAGTCTGTCATAATAAACTCAATTCTTCCACCGTGAAGGGGAGGTTAAGTAAGCCCCGAGAGGTAAGACAGTCCGTCCCTCTCAATTTAAGAGGTTCTTTATTATTTAAACAACCCAACCAAAACCATTCACTACTATTGCATCCTTTCTTTCTTTCCCTATTATAAATTTTTTTATCCCTAAATTTTGAGTCTACTTTCATTTAGTCTCTAAATTTCAAATCGTTACATTTCTTAAATCTTGAATTTCGTTTTGATTCAGTATCTATATTCTAAAATATTACAACTTTACATTTTAAATTTAGTTTTGTTTCAATTTGATAATTAGGTTTTAAAATTTACACTTTTACCCTCCATTTAGATTCAAGAAAGTTTAAGAAATGATATGAAATTCTGTGATTTGAAATCTGAGAAATGATTTTGAATTAATTACTTCATTTGGAACGAGAATGTTTTGAAATGAACATATTTAAAATTTTGAATTTGGATGATGAAAGAAAAAGAAAAGAAAATTAAGAATATGCTAATATAGATTTTTTTAAGTATGATGTGTTGATTGAAAATTAAAATATTGCAAAGTTAAATTAGTAATTTACTTTTAAATCCTATGAAATCCGACAAAATCCAACTAAAAATCCGAATTTTTTTAAAAGTAAAAATAACATTTAAAATGATGTCGGATTTTAAAATAATTTTTTTTCTTGCAGTAATAAACAACCGAATTCATTTGAAATTTGTTATAAATTGAAATCCATTATTACTTAAAATTCCTCAAAATATGAGATTTCAAACCAGCCATTAATGGAAATTTTTTCTTCATTCAATACTCACTTGCAATCAATAATATTAATGTCTATTAATTAATTAAAAATATTTTGAAGTAAAAATTTAATTTTATTTTAATAAAACTTAATTCATTATAAAATTTTAAATTATTTTGAATTAACTAATACGATATAAATGCGCTTTTAATGAATAATCTAAATTAAAAGGGTAAATGGAATTAAAAGAAAAATTGAGATCGTAATTTCAAACTAATTAGAGCAGACTCAAAAATTACAAACCAAATGTGTTATTTTATTTATTTTGTTTGCATGCTAAAAAAAATTGGTGCGACATAAAGATGTAGCCATAGAAATATGAATTTGAATGTTGATGTAATATATAGAACTGGGGCCCACAATTGGCAGCCACATAATTCCAAATCTGTTTACAAAATAATTGCTGTTATGGACAACAAGTCATCGTCGGTGATGGCAACGTGTACACCATCCACCACGTTTTACTTCTCTTTTTTCTTTTTTCTTTTTTCTTTTTTAAGTACAATTTACTTCTATTTTCTTTTTTTCAAAAAACACAAACAAACAAACAAACATTCTTCCCATTCAAAAATAAAATAAAATAAAAATAAAACCCTCAAAACCCATTTTTACATAATCTACATTCTTTTTTTTTTTTTTTACCATCTCCCCCCATCCAATAATTTACTGCCACGTTT